>NW_027660826.1:0-33531 GCF_963280865.1 Gymnoscopelus braueri
CAGGAAAATGTCACCAAAGTGCTTATCTCAGCCCAAAAATGCCATTTTGAGCCACGATTTTTTAAGGAAAGTGGGTGTCAGTTTTGTATGAAGGAAGGCATTGGGGCTCATGTATTTTGTGTTGGGCTCCTAAAACCCACTTTTAGAGACCTCACAAAGTCAGCAGCCACTTAGAATGTACTGGGAACAAGTTACAGGAAAATGTCACCAAAGTGCTTATCTCAGTCTAATAATGCTATTTTGACCCAAGATTTTTTTAAGAAAGTGGAAGTCAGTTTTGTCTGAAAGAAGGCATTAGGGCTCATGTATTTTGTGTTGGGCTCCTAAAACCCACTTTTAGAGACCTCACAAAGTCAGCAGCCACTTAGAATGTACTGGGAACAAGTTACAGGAAAATGTCACCAAAGTGCTTATCTCAGCCCAAAAATGCCATTTTGAGCCACGATTTTTTAAGGAAAGTGGGTGTCAGTTTTGTATGAAGGAAGGCATTGGGGCTCATGTATTTTGTGTTGGGCTCCTAAAACCCACTTTTAGAGACCTCACAAAGTCAGCAGCCACTTAGAATGTACTGGGAACAAGTTACAGGAAAATGTCACCAAAGTGCTTATCTCAGTCTAATAATGCTATTTTGACCCAAGATTTTTTTAAGAAAGTGGAAGTCAGTTTTGTCTGAAAGAAGGCATTAGGGCTCATGTATTTTGTGTTGGGCTCCTAAAACCCACTTTTAGAGACCTCACAAAGTCAGCAGCCACTTAGAATGTACTGGGAACAAGTTACAGGAAAATGTCACCAAAGTGCTTATCTCAGCCCAAAAATGCCATTTTGAGCCACGATTTTTTAAGGAAAGTGGGTGTCAGTTTTGTATGAAGGAAGGCATTGGGGCTCATGTATTTTGTGTTGGGCTCCTAAAACCCACTTTTAGAGACCTCACAAAGTCAGCAGCCACTTAGAATGTACTGGGAACAAGTTACAGGAAAATGTCACCAAAGTGCTTATCTCAGCCCAAAAATGCCATTTTGAGCCACGATTTTTTAAGGAAAGTGGGTGTCAGTTTTGTATGAAGGAAGGCATTGGGGCTCATGTATTTTGTGTTGGGCTCCTAAAACCCACTTTTAGAGACCTCACAAAGTCAGCAGCCACTTAGAATGTACTGGGAACAAGTTACAGGAAAATGTCACCAAAGTGCTTATCTCAGTCTAATAATGCTATTTTGACCCAAGATTTTTTTAAGAAAGTGGAAGTCAGTTTTGTCTGAAAGAAGGCATTAGGGCTCATGTATTTTGTGTTGGGCTCCTAAAACCCACTTTTAGAGACCTCACAAAGTCAGCAGCCACTTAGAATGTACTGGGAACAAGTTACAGGAAAATGTCACCAAAGTGCTTATCTCAGCCCAAAAATGCCATTTTGAGCCACGATTTTTTAAGGAAAGTGGGTGTCAGTTTTGTATGAAGGAAGGCATTGGGGCTCATGTATTTTGTGTTGGGCTCCTAAAACCCACTTTTAGAGACCTCACAAAGTCAGCAGCCACTTAGAATGTACTGGGAACAAGTTACAGGAAAATGTCACCAAAGTGCTTATCTCAGTCTAATAATGCTATTTTGACCCAAGATTTTTTTAAGAAAGTGGAAGTCAGTTTTGTCTGAAAGAAGGCATTAGGGCTCATGTATTTTGTGTTGGGCTCCTAAAACCCACTTTTAGAGACCTCACAAAGTCAGCAGCCACTTAGAATGTACTGGGAACAAGTTACAGGAAAATGTCACCAAAGTGCTTATCTCAGCCCAAAAATGCCATTTTGAGCCACGATTTTTTAAGGAAAGTGGGTGTCAGTTTTGTATGAAGGAAGGCATTGGGGCTCATGTATTTTGTGTTGGGCTCCTAAAACCCACTTTTAGAGACCTCACAAAGTCAGCAGCCACTTAGAATGTACTGGGAACAAGTTACAGGAAAATGTCACCAAAGTGCTTATCTCAGTCTAATAATGCTATTTTGACCCAAGATTTTTTTAAGAAAGTGGAAGTCAGTTTTGTCTGAAAGAAGGCATTAGGGCTCATGTATTTTGTGTTGGGCTCCTAAAACCCACTTTTAGAGACCTCACAAAGTCAGCAGCCACTTAGAATGTACTGGGAACAAGTTACAGGAAAATGTCACCAAAGTGCTTATCTCAGCCCAAAAATGCCATTTTGAGCCACGATTTTTTAAGGAAAGTGGGTGTCAGTTTTGTATGAAGGAAGGCATTGGGGCTCATGTATTTTGTGTTGGGCTCCTAAAACCCACTTTTAGAGACCTCACAAAGTCAGCAGCCACTTAGAATGTACTGGGAACAAGTTACAGGAAAATGTCACCAAAGTGCTTATCTCAGTCTAATAATGCTATTTTGACCCAAGATTTTTTTAAGAAAGTGGAAGTCAGTTTTGTCTGAAAGAAGGCATTAGGGCTCATGTATTTTGTGTTGGGCTCCTAAAACCCACTTTTAGAGACCTCACAAAGTCAGCAGCCACTTAGAATGTACTGGGAACAAGTTACAGGAAAATGTCACCAAAGTGCTTATCTCAGCCCAAAAATGCCATTTTGAGCCACGATTTTTTAAGGAAAGTGGGTGTCAGTTTTGTATGAAGGAAGGCATTGGGGCTCATGTATTTTGTGTTGGGCTCCTAAAACCCACTTTTAGAGACCTCACAAAGTCAGCAGCCACTTAGAATGTACTGGGAACAAGTTACAGGAAAATGTCACCAAAGTGCTTATCTCAGCCCAAAAATGCCATTTTGAGCCACGATTTTTTAAGGAAAGTGGGTGTCAGTTTTGTATGAAGGAAGGCATTGGGGCTCATGTATTTTGTGTTGGGCTCCTAAAACCCACTTTTAGAGACCTCACAAAGTCAGCAGCCACTTAGAATGTACTGGGAACAAGTTACAGGAAAATGTCACCAAAGTGCTTATCTCAGTCTAATAATGCTATTTTGACCCAAGATTTTTTTAAGAAAGTGGAAGTCAGTTTTGTCTGAAAGAAGGCATTAGGGCTCATGTATTTTGTGTTGGGCTCCTAAAACCCACTTTTAGAGACCTCACAAAGTCAGCAGCCACTTAGAATGTACTGGGAACAAGTTACAGGAAAATGTCACCAAAGTGCTTATCTCAGCCCAAAAATGCCATTTTGAGCCACGATTTTTTAAGGAAAGTGGGTGTCAGTTTTGTATGAAGGAAGGCATTGGGGCTCATGTATTTTGTGTTGGGCTCCTAAAACCCACTTTTAGAGACCTCACAAAGTCAGCAGCCACTTAGAATGTACTGGGAACAAGTTACAGGAAAATGTCACCAAAGTGCTTATCTCAGTCTAATAATGCTATTTTGACCCAAGATTTTTTTAAGAAAGTGGAAGTCAGTTTTGTCTGAAAGAAGGCATTAGGGCTCATGTATTTTGTGTTGGGCTCCTAAAACCCACTTTTAGAGACCTCACAAAGTCAGCAGCCACTTAGAATGTACTGGGAACAAGTTACAGGAAAATGTCACCAAAGTGCTTATCTCAGCCCAAAAATGCCATTTTGAGCCACGATTTTTTAAGGAAAGTGGGTGTCAGTTTTGTATGAAGGAAGGCATTGGGGCTCATGTATTTTGTGTTGGGCTCCTAAAACCCACTTTTAGAGACCTCACAAAGTCAGCAGCCACTTAGAATGTACTGGGAACAAGTTACAGGAAAATGTCACCAAAGTGCTTATCTCAGTCTAATAATGCTATTTTGACCCAAGATTTTTTTAAGAAAGTGGAAGTCAGTTTTGTCTGAAAGAAGGCATTAGGGCTCATGTATTTTGTGTTGGGCTCCTAAAACCCACTTTTAGAGACCTCACAAAGTCAGCAGCCACTTAGAATGTACTGGGAACAAGTTACAGGAAAATGTCACCAAAGTGCTTATCTCAGCCCAAAAATGCCATTTTGAGCCACGATTTTTTAAGGAAAGTGGGTGTCAGTTTTGTATGAAGGAAGGCATTGGGGCTCATGTATTTTGTGTTGGGCTCCTAAAACCCACTTTTAGAGACCTCACAAAGTCAGCAGCCACTTAGAATGTACTGGGAACAAGTTACAGGAAAATGTCACCAAAGTGCTTATCTCAGTCTAATAATGCTATTTTGACCCGAGATTTTTTTAAGAAAGTGGAAGTCAGTTTTGTCTGAAAGAAGGCATTAGGGCTCATGTATTTTGTGTTGGGCTCCTAAAACCCACTTTTAGAGACCTCACAAAGTCAGCAGCCACTTAGAATGTACTGGGAACAAGTTACAGGAAAATGTCACCAAAGTGCTTATCTCAGCCCAAAAATGCCATTTTGAGCCACGATTTTTTAAGGAAAGTGGGTGTCAGTTTTGTATGAAGGAAGGCATTGGGGCTCATGTATTTTGTGTTGGGCTCCTAAAACCCACTTTTAGAGACCTCACAAAGTCAGCAGCCACTTAGAATGTACTGGGAACAAGTTACAGGAAAATGTCACCAAAGTGCTTATCTCAGCCCAAAAATGCCATTTTGAGCCACGATTTTTTAAGGAAAGTGGGTGTCAGTTTTGTATGAAGGAAGGCATTGGGGCTCATGTATTTTGTGTTGGGCTCCTAAAACCCACTTTTAGAGACCTCACAAAGTCAGCAGCCACTTAGAATGTACTGGGAACAAGTTACAGGAAAATGTCACCAAAGTGCTTATCTCAGTCTAATAATGCTATTTTGACCCAAGATTTTTTTAAGAAAGTGGAAGTCAGTTTTGTCTGAAAGAAGGCATTAGGGCTCATGTATTTTGTGTTGGGCTCCTAAAACCCACTTTTAGAGACCTCACAAAGTCAGCAGCCACTTAGAATGTACTGGGAACAAGTTACAGGAAAATGTCACCAAAGTGCTTATCTCAGCCCAAAAATGCCATTTTGAGCCACGATTTTTTAAGGAAAGTGGGTGTCAGTTTTGTATGAAGGAAGGCATTGGGGCTCATGTATTTTGTGTTGGGCTCCTAAAACCCACTTTTAGAGACCTCACAAAGTCAGCAGCCACTTAGAATGTACTGGGAACAAGTTACAGGAAAATGTCACCAAAGTGCTTATCTCAGTCTAATAATGCTATTTTGACCCAAGATTTTTTTAAGAAAGTGGAAGTCAGTTTTGTCTGAAAGAAGGCATTAGGGCTCATGTATTTTGTGTTGGGCTCCTAAAACCCACTTTTAGAGACCTCACAAAGTCAGCAGCCACTTAGAATGTACTGGGAACAAGTTACAGGAAAATGTCACCAAAGTGCTTATCTCAGCCCAAAAATGCCATTTTGAGCCACGATTTTTTAAGGAAAGTGGGTGTCAGTTTTGTATGAAGGAAGGCATTGGGGCTCATGTATTTTGTGTTGGGCTCCTAAAACCCACTTTTAGAGACCTCACAAAGTCAGCAGCCACTTAGAATGTACTGGGAACAAGTTACAGGAAAATGTCACCAAAGTGCTTATCTCAGTCTAATAATGCTATTTTGACCCAAGATTTTTTTAAGAAAGTGGAAGTCAGTTTTGTCTGAAAGAAGGCATTAGGGCTCATGTATTTTGTGTTGGGCTCCTAAAACCCACTTTTAGAGACCTCACAAAGTCAGCAGCCACTTAGAATGTACTGGGAACAAGTTACAGGAAAATGTCACCAAAGTGCTTATCTCAGCCCAAAAATGCCATTTTGAGCCACGATTTTTTAAGGAAAGTGGGTGTCAGTTTTGTATGAAGGAAGGCATTGGGGCTCATGTATTTTGTGTTGGGCTCCTAAAACCCACTTTTAGAGACCTCACAAAGTCAGCAGCCACTTAGAATGTACTGGGAACAAGTTACAGGAAAATGTCACCAAAGTGCTTATCTCAGTCTAATAATGCTATTTTGACCCGAGATTTTTTTAAGAAAGTGGAAGTCAGTTTTGTCTGAAAGAAGGCATTAGGGCTCATGTATTTTGTGTTGGGCTCCTAAAACCCACTTTTAGAGACCTCACAAAGTCAGCAGCCACTTAGAATGTACTGGGAACAAGTTACAGGAAAATGTCACCAAAGTGCTTATCTCAGTCTAATAATGCTATTTTGACCCAAGATTTTTTTAAGAAAGTGGAAGTCAGTTTTGTCTGAAAGAAGGCATTAGGGCTCATGTATTTTGTGTTGGGCTCCTAAAACCCACTTTTAGAGACCTCACAAAGTCAGCAGCCACTTAGAATGTACTGGGAACAAGTTACAGGAAAATGTCACCAAAGTGCTTATCTCAGCCCAAAAATGCCATTTTGAGCCACGATTTTTTAAGGAAAGTGGGTGTCAGTTTTGTATGAAGGAAGGCATTGGGGCTCATGTATTTTGTGTTGGGCTCCTAAAACCCACTTTTAGAGACCTCACAAAGTCAGCAGCCACTTAGAATGTACTGGGAACAAGTTACAGGAAAATGTCACCAAAGTGCTTATCTCAGTCTAATAATGCTATTTTGACCCAAGATTTTTTTAAGAAAGTGGAAGTCAGTTTTGTCTGAAAGAAGGCATTAGGGCTCATGTATTTTGTGTTGGGCTCCTAAAACCCACTTTTAGAGACCTCACAAAGTCAGCAGCCACTTAGAATGTACTGGGAACAAGTTACAGGAAAATGTCACCAAAGTGCTTATCTCAGCCCAAAAATGCCATTTTGAGCCACGATTTTTTAAGGAAAGTGGGTGTCAGTTTTGTATGAAGGAAGGCATTGGGGCTCATGTATTTTGTGTTGGGCTCCTAAAACCCACTTTTAGAGACCTCACAAAGTCAGCAGCCACTTAGAATGTACTGGGAACAAGTTACAGGAAAATGTCACCAAAGTGCTTATCTCAGCCCAAAAATGCCATTTTGAGCCACGATTTTTTAAGGAAAGTGGGTGTCAGTTTTGTATGAAGGAAGGCATTGGGGCTCATGTATTTTGTGTTGGGCTCCTAAAACCCACTTTTAGAGACCTCACAAAGTCAGCAGCCACTTAGAATGTACTGGGAACAAGTTACAGGAAAATGTCACCAAAGTGCTTATCTCAGTCTAATAATGCTATTTTGACCCAAGATTTTTTTAAGAAAGTGGAAGTCAGTTTTGTCTGAAAGAAGGCATTAGGGCTCATGTATTTTGTGTTGGGCTCCTAAAACCCACTTTTAGAGACCTCACAAAGTCAGCAGCCACTTAGAATGTACTGGGAACAAGTTACAGGAAAATGTCACCAAAGTGCTTATCTCAGCCCAAAAATGCCATTTTGAGCCACGATTTTTTAAGGAAAGTGGGTGTCAGTTTTGTATGAAGGAAGGCATTGGGGCTCATGTATTTTGTGTTGGGCTCCTAAAACCCACTTTTAGAGACCTCACAAAGTCAGCAGCCACTTAGAATGTACTGGGAACAAGTTACAGGAAAATGTCACCAAAGTGCTTATCTCAGTCTAATAATGCTATTTTGACCCAAGATTTTTTTAAGAAAGTGGAAGTCAGTTTTGTCTGAAAGAAGGCATTAGGGCTCATGTATTTTGTGTTGGGCTCCTAAAACCCACTTTTAGAGACCTCACAAAGTCAGCAGCCACTTAGAATGTACTGGGAACAAGTTACAGGAAAATGTCACCAAAGTGCTTATCTCAGCCCAAAAATGCCATTTTGAGCCACGATTTTTTAAGGAAAGTGGGTGTCAGTTTTGTATGAAGGAAGGCATTGGGGCTCATGTATTTTGTGTTGGGCTCCTAAAACCCACTTTTAGAGACCTCACAAAGTCAGCAGCCACTTAGAATGTACTGGGAACAAGTTACAGGAAAATGTCACCAAAGTGCTTATCTCAGTCTAATAATGCTATTTTGACCCAAGATTTTTTTAAGAAAGTGGAAGTCAGTTTTGTCTGAAAGAAGGCATTAGGGCTCATGTATTTTGTGTTGGGCTCCTAAAACCCACTTTTAGAGACCTCACAAAGTCAGCAGCCACTTAGAATGTACTGGGAACAAGTTACAGGAAAATGTCACCAAAGTGCTTATCTCAGCCCAAAAATGCCATTTTGAGCCACGATTTTTTAAGGAAAGTGGGTGTCAGTTTTGTATGAAGGAAGGCATTGGGGCTCATGTATTTTGTGTTGGGCTCCTAAAACCCACTTTTAGAGACCTCACAAAGTCAGCAGCCACTTAGAATGTACTGGGAACAAGTTACAGGAAAATGTCACCAAAGTGCTTATCTCAGTCTAATAATGCTATTTTGACCCAAGATTTTTTTAAGAAAGTGGAAGTCAGTTTTGTCTGAAAGAAGGCATTAGGGCTCATGTATTTTGTGTTGGGCTCCTAAAACCCACTTTTAGAGACCTCACAAAGTCAGCAGCCACTTAGAATGTACTGGGAACAAGTTACAGGAAAATGTCACCAAAGTGCTTATCTCAGCCCAAAAATGCCATTTTGAGCCACGATTTTTTAAGGAAAGTGGGTGTCAGTTTTGTATGAAGGAAGGCATTGGGGCTCATGTATTTTGTGTTGGGCTCCTAAAACCCACTTTTAGAGACCTCACAAAGTCAGCAGCCACTTAGAATGTACTGGGAACAAGTTACAGGAAAATGTCACCAAAGTGCTTATCTCAGCCCAAAAATGCCATTTTGAGCCACGATTTTTTAAGGAAAGTGGGTGTCAGTTTTGTATGAAGGAAGGCATTGGGGCTCATGTATTTTGTGTTGGGCTCCTAAAACCCACTTTTAGAGACCTCACAAAGTCAGCAGCCACTTAGAATGTACTGGGAACAAGTTACAGGAAAATGTCACCAAAGTGCTTATCTCAGTCTAATAATGCTATTTTGACCCAAGATTTTTTTAAGAAAGTGGAAGTCAGTTTTGTCTGAAAGAAGGCATTAGGGCTCATGTATTTTGTGTTGGGCTCCTAAAACCCACTTTTAGAGACCTCACAAAGTCAGCAGCCACTTAGAATGTACTGGGAACAAGTTACAGGAAAATGTCACCAAAGTGCTTATCTCAGCCCAAAAATGCCATTTTGAGCCACGATTTTTTAAGGAAAGTGGGTGTCAGTTTTGTATGAAGGAAGGCATTGGGGCTCATGTATTTTGTGTTGGGCTCCTAAAACCCACTTTTAGAGACCTCACAAAGTCAGCAGCCACTTAGAATGTACTGGGAACAAGTTACAGGAAAATGTCACCAAAGTGCTTATCTCAGTCTAATAATGCTATTTTGACCCAAGATTTTTTTAAGAAAGTGGAAGTCAGTTTTGTCTGAAAGAAGGCATTAGGGCTCATGTATTTTGTGTTGGGCTCCTAAAACCCACTTTTAGAGACCTCACAAAGTCAGCAGCCACTTAGAATGTACTGGGAACAAGTTACAGGAAAATGTCACCAAAGTGCTTATCTCAGCCCAAAAATGCCATTTTGAGCCACGATTTTTTAAGGAAAGTGGGTGTCAGTTTTGTATGAAGGAAGGCATTGGGGCTCATGTATTTTGTGTTGGGCTCCTAAAACCCACTTTTAGAGACCTCACAAAGTCAGCAGCCACTTAGAATGTACTGGGAACAAGTTACAGGAAAATGTCACCAAAGTGCTTATCTCAGTCTAATAATGCTATTTTGACCCAAGATTTTTTTAAGAAAGTGGAAGTCAGTTTTGTCTGAAAGAAGGCATTAGGGCTCATGTATTTTGTGTTGGGCTCCTAAAACCCACTTTTAGAGACCTCACAAAGTCAGCAGCCACTTAGAATGTACTGGGAACAAGTTACAGGAAAATGTCACCAAAGTGCTTATCTCAGCCCAAAAATGCCATTTTGAGCCACGATTTTTTAAGGAAAGTGGGTGTCAGTTTTGTATGAAGGAAGGCATTGGGGCTCATGTATTTTGTGTTGGGCTCCTAAAACCCACTTTTAGAGACCTCACAAAGTCAGCAGCCACTTAGAATGTACTGGGAACAAGTTACAGGAAAATGTCACCAAAGTGCTTATCTCAGTCTAATAATGCTATTTTGACCCGAGATTTTTTTAAGAAAGTGGAAGTCAGTTTTGTCTGAAAGAAGGCATTAGGGCTCATGTATTTTGTGTTGGGCTCCTAAAACCCACTTTTAGAGACCTCACAAAGTCAGCAGCCACTTAGAATGTACTGGGAACAAGTTACAGGAAAATGTCACCAAAGTGCTTATCTCAGCCCAAAAATGCCATTTTGAGCCACGATTTTTTAAGGAAAGTGGGTGTCAGTTTTGTATGAAGGAAGGCATTGGGGCTCATGTATTTTGTGTTGGGCTCCTAAAACCCACTTTTAGAGACCTCACAAAGTCAGCAGCCACTTAGAATGTACTGGGAACAAGTTACAGGAAAATGTCACCAAAGTGCTTATCTCAGCCCAAAAATGCCATTTTGAGCCACGATTTTTTAAGGAAAGTGGGTGTCAGTTTTGTATGAAGGAAGGCATTGGGGCTCATGTATTTTGTGTTGGGCTCCTAAAACCCACTTTTAGAGACCTCACAAAGTCAGCAGCCACTTAGAATGTACTGGGAACAAGTTACAGGAAAATGTCACCAAAGTGCTTATCTCAGTCTAATAATGCTATTTTGACCCAAGATTTTTTTAAGAAAGTGGAAGTCAGTTTTGTCTGAAAGAAGGCATTAGGGCTCATGTATTTTGTGTTGGGCTCCTAAAACCCACTTTTAGAGACCTCACAAAGTCAGCAGCCACTTAGAATGTACTGGGAACAAGTTACAGGAAAATGTCACCAAAGTGCTTATCTCAGCCCAAAAATGCCATTTTGAGCCACGATTTTTTAAGGAAAGTGGGTGTCAGTTTTGTATGAAGGAAGGCATTGGGGCTCATGTATTTTGTGTTGGGCTCCTAAAACCCACTTTTAGAGACCTCACAAAGTCAGCAGCCACTTAGAATGTACTGGGAACAAGTTACAGGAAAATGTCACCAAAGTGCTTATCTCAGTCTAATAATGCTATTTTGACCCAAGATTTTTTTAAGAAAGTGGAAGTCAGTTTTGTCTGAAAGAAGGCATTAGGGCTCATGTATTTTGTGTTGGGCTCCTAAAACCCACTTTTAGAGACCTCACAAAGTCAGCAGCCACTTAGAATGTACTGGGAACAAGTTACAGGAAAATGTCACCAAAGTGCTTATCTCAGCCCAAAAATGCCATTTTGAGCCACGATTTTTTAAGGAAAGTGGGTGTCAGTTTTGTATGAAGGAAGGCATTGGGGCTCATGTATTTTGTGTTGGGCTCCTAAAACCCACTTTTAGAGACCTCACAAAGTCAGCAGCCACTTAGAATGTACTGGGAACAAGTTACAGGAAAATGTCACCAAAGTGCTTATCTCAGTCTAATAATGCTATTTTGACCCAAGATTTTTTTAAGAAAGTGGAAGTCAGTTTTGTCTGAAAGAAGGCATTAGGGCTCATGTATTTTGTGTTGGGCTCCTAAAACCCACTTTTAGAGACCTCACAAAGTCAGCAGCCACTTAGAATGTACTGGGAACAAGTTACAGGAAAATGTCACCAAAGTGCTTATCTCAGCCCAAAAATGCCATTTTGAGCCACGATTTTTTAAGGAAAGTGGGTGTCAGTTTTGTATGAAGGAAGGCATTGGGGCTCATGTATTTTGTGTTGGGCTCCTAAAACCCACTTTTAGAGACCTCACAAAGTCAGCAGCCACTTAGAATGTACTGGGAACAAGTTACAGGAAAATGTCACCAAAGTGCTTATCTCAGTCTAATAATGCTATTTTGACCCGAGATTTTTTTAAGAAAGTGGAAGTCAGTTTTGTCTGAAAGAAGGCATTAGGGCTCATGTATTTTGTGTTGGGCTCCTAAAACCCACTTTTAGAGACCTCACAAAGTCAGCAGCCACTTAGAATGTACTGGGAACAAGTTACAGGAAAATGTCACCAAAGTGCTTATCTCAGCCCAAAAATGCCATTTTGAGCCACGATTTTTTAAGGAAAGTGGGTGTCAGTTTTGTATGAAGGAAGGCATTGGGGCTCATGTATTTTGTGTTGGGCTCCTAAAACCCACTTTTAGAGACCTCACAAAGTCAGCAGCCACTTAGAATGTACTGGGAACAAGTTACAGGAAAATGTCACCAAAGTGCTTATCTCAGCCCAAAAATGCCATTTTGAGCCACGATTTTTTAAGGAAAGTGGGTGTCAGTTTTGTATGAAGGAAGGCATTGGGGCTCATGTATTTTGTGTTGGGCTCCTAAAACCCACTTTTAGAGACCTCACAAAGTCAGCAGCCACTTAGAATGTACTGGGAACAAGTTACAGGAAAATGTCACCAAAGTGCTTATCTCAGTCTAATAATGCTATTTTGACCCAAGATTTTTTTAAGAAAGTGGAAGTCAGTTTTGTCTGAAAGAAGGCATTAGGGCTCATGTATTTTGTGTTGGGCTCCTAAAACCCACTTTTAGAGACCTCACAAAGTCAGCAGCCACTTAGAATGTACTGGGAACAAGTTACAGGAAAATGTCACCAAAGTGCTTATCTCAGCCCAAAAATGCCATTTTGAGCCACGATTTTTTAAGGAAAGTGGGTGTCAGTTTTGTATGAAGGAAGGCATTGGGGCTCATGTATTTTGTGTTGGGCTCCTAAAACCCACTTTTAGAGACCTCACAAAGTCAGCAGCCACTTAGAATGTACTGGGAACAAGTTACAGGAAAATGTCACCAAAGTGCTTATCTCAGTCTAATAATGCTATTTTGACCCAAGATTTTTTTAAGAAAGTGGAAGTCAGTTTTGTCTGAAAGAAGGCATTAGGGCTCATGTATTTTGTGTTGGGCTCCTAAAACCCACTTTTAGAGACCTCACAAAGTCAGCAGCCACTTAGAATGTACTGGGAACAAGTTACAGGAAAATGTCACCAAAGTGCTTATCTCAGCCCAAAAATGCCATTTTGAGCCACGATTTTTTAAGGAAAGTGGGTGTCAGTTTTGTATGAAGGAAGGCATTGGGGCTCATGTATTTTGTGTTGGGCTCCTAAAACCCACTTTTAGAGACCTCACAAAGTCAGCAGCCACTTAGAATGTACTGGGAACAAGTTACAGGAAAATGTCACCAAAGTGCTTATCTCAGTCTAATAATGCTATTTTGACCCAAGATTTTTTTAAGAAAGTGGAAGTCAGTTTTGTCTGAAAGAAGGCATTAGGGCTCATGTATTTTGTGTTGGGCTCCTAAAACCCACTTTTAGAGACCTCACAAAGTCAGCAGCCACTTAGAATGTACTGGGAACAAGTTACAGGAAAATGTCACCAAAGTGCTTATCTCAGCCCAAAAATGCCATTTTGAGCCACGATTTTTTAAGGAAAGTGGGTGTCAGTTTTGTATGAAGGAAGGCATTGGGGCTCATGTATTTTGTGTTGGGCTCCTAAAACCCACTTTTAGAGACCTCACAAAGTCAGCAGCCACTTAGAATGTACTGGGAACAAGTTACAGGAAAATGTCACCAAAGTGCTTATCTCAGTCTAATAATGCTATTTTGACCCAAGATTTTTTTAAGAAAGTGGAAGTCAGTTTTGTCTGAAAGAAGGCATTAGGGCTCATGTATTTTGTGTTGGGCTCCTAAAACCCACTTTTAGAGACCTCACAAAGTCAGCAGCCACTTAGAATGTACTGGGAACAAGTTACAGGAAAATGTCACCAAAGTGCTTATCTCAGCCCAAAAATGCCATTTTGAGCCACGATTTTTTAAGGAAAGTGGGTGTCAGTTTTGTATGAAGGAAGGCATTGGGGCTCATGTATTTTGTGTTGGGCTCCTAAAACCCACTTTTAGAGACCTCACAAAGTCAGCAGCCACTTAGAATGTACTGGGAACAAGTTACAGGAAAATGTCACCAAAGTGCTTATCTCAGCCCAAAAATGCCATTTTGAGCCACGATTTTTTAAGGAAAGTGGGTGTCAGTTTTGTATGAAGGAAGGCATTGGGGCTCATGTATTTTGTGTTGGGCTCCTAAAACCCACTTTTAGAGACCTCACAAAGTCAGCAGCCACTTAGAATGTACTGGGAACAAGTTACAGGAAAATGTCACCAAAGTGCTTATCTCAGTCTAATAATGCTATTTTGACCCAAGATTTTTTTAAGAAAGTGGAAGTCAGTTTTGTCTGAAAGAAGGCATTAGGGCTCATGTATTTTGTGTTGGGCTCCTAAAACCCACTTTTAGAGACCTCACAAAGTCAGCAGCCACTTAGAATGTACTGGGAACAAGTTACAGGAAAATGTCACCAAAGTGCTTATCTCAGCCCAAAAATGCCATTTTGAGCCACGATTTTTTAAGGAAAGTGGGTGTCAGTTTTGTATGAAGGAAGGCATTGGGGCTCATGTATTTTGTGTTGGGCTCCTAAAACCCACTTTTAGAGACCTCACAAAGTCAGCAGCCACTTAGAATGTACTGGGAACAAGTTACAGGAAAATGTCACCAAAGTGCTTATCTCAGTCTAATAATGCTATTTTGACCCAAGATTTTTTTAAGAAAGTGGAAGTCAGTTTTGTCTGAAAGAAGGCATTAGGGCTCATGTATTTTGTGTTGGGCTCCTAAAACCCACTTTTAGAGACCTCACAAAGTCAGCAGCCACTTAGAATGTACTGGGAACAAGTTACAGGAAAATGTCACCAAAGTGCTTATCTCAGCCCAAAAATGCCATTTTGAGCCACGATTTTTTAAGGAAAGTGGGTGTCAGTTTTGTATGAAGGAAGGCATTGGGGCTCATGTATTTTGTGTTGGGCTCCTAAAACCCACTTTTAGAGACCTCACAAAGTCAGCAGCCACTTAGAATGTACTGGGAACAAGTTACAGGAAAATGTCACCAAAGTGCTTATCTCAGTCTAATAATGCTATTTTGACCCAAGATTTTTTTAAGAAAGTGGAAGTCAGTTTTGTCTGAAAGAAGGCATTAGGGCTCATGTATTTTGTGTTGGGCTCCTAAAACCCACTTTTAGAGACCTCACAAAGTCAGCAGCCACTTAGAATGTACTGGGAACAAGTTACAGGAAAATGTCACCAAAGTGCTTATCTCAGCCCAAAAATGCCATTTTGAGCCACGATTTTTTAAGGAAAGTGGGTGTCAGTTTTGTATGAAGGAAGGCATTGGGGCTCATGTATTTTGTGTTGGGCTCCTAAAACCCACTTTTAGAGACCTCACAAAGTCAGCAGCCACTTAGAATGTACTGGGAACAAGTTACAGGAAAATGTCACCAAAGTGCTTATCTCAGTCTAATAATGCTATTTTGACCCAAGATTTTTTTAAGAAAGTGGAAGTCAGTTTTGTCTGAAAGAAGGCATTAGGGCTCATGTATTTTGTGTTGGGCTCCTAAAACCCACTTTTAGAGACCTCACAAAGTCAGCAGCCACTTAGAATGTACTGGGAACAAGTTACAGGAAAATGTCACCAAAGTGCTTATCTCAGCCCAAAAATGCCATTTTGAGCCACGATTTTTTAAGGAAAGTGGGTGTCAGTTTTGTATGAAGGAAGGCATTGGGGCTCATGTATTTTGTGTTGGGCTCCTAAAACCCACTTTTAGAGACCTCACAAAGTCAGCAGCCACTTAGAATGTACTGGGAACAAGTTACAGGAAAATGTCACCAAAGTGCTTATCTCAGTCTAATAATGCTATTTTGACCCAAGATTTTTTTAAGAAAGTGGAAGTCAGTTTTGTCTGAAAGAAGGCATTAGGGCTCATGTATTTTGTGTTGGGCTCCTAAAACCCACTTTTAGAGACCTCACAAAGTCAGCAGCCACTTAGAATGTACTGGGAACAAGTTACAGGAAAATGTCACCAAAGTGCTTATCTCAGCCCAAAAATGCCATTTTGAGCCACGATTTTTTAAGGAAAGTGGGTGTCAGTTTTGTATGAAGGAAGGCATTGGGGCTCATGTATTTTGTGTTGGGCTCCTAAAACCCACTTTTAGAGACCTCACAAAGTCAGCAGCCACTTAGAATGTACTGGGAACAAGTTACAGGAAAATGTCACCAAAGTGCTTATCTCAGCCCAAAAATGCCATTTTGAGCCACGATTTTTTAAGGAAAGTGGGTGTCAGTTTTGTATGAAGGAAGGCATTGGGGCTCATGTATTTTGTGTTGGGCTCCTAAAACCCACTTTTAGAGACCTCACAAAGTCAGCAGCCACTTAGAATGTACTGGGAACAAGTTACAGGAAAATGTCACCAAAGTGCTTATCTCAGTCTAATAATGCTATTTTGACCCAAGATTTTTTTAAGAAAGTGGAAGTCAGTTTTGTCTGAAAGAAGGCATTAGGGCTCATGTATTTTGTGTTGGGCTCCTAAAACCCACTTTTAGAGACCTCACAAAGTCAGCAGCCACTTAGAATGTACTGGGAACAAGTTACAGGAAAATGTCACCAAAGTGCTTATCTCAGTCTAATAATGCTATTTTGACCCAAGATTTTTTTAAGAAAGTGGAAGTCAGTTTTGTCTGAAAGAAGGCATTAGGGCTCATGTATTTTGTGTTGGGCTCCTAAAACCCACTTTTAGAGACCTCACAAAGTCAGCAGCCACTTAGAATGTACTGGGAACAAGTTACAGGAAAATGTCACCAAAGTGCTTATCTCAGCCCAAAAATGCCATTTTGAGCCACGATTTTTTAAGGAAAGTGGGTGTCAGTTTTGTATGAAGGAAGGCATTGGGGCTCATGTATTTTGTGTTGGGCTCCTAAAACCCACTTTTAGAGACCTCACAAAGTCAGCAGCCACTTAGAATGTACTGGGAACAAGTTACAGGAAAATGTCACCAAAGTGCTTATCTCAGTCTAATAATGCTATTTTGACCCAAGATTTTTTTAAGAAAGTGGAAGTCAGTTTTGTCTGAAAGAAGGCATTAGGGCTCATGTATTTTGTGTTGGGCTCCTAAAACCCACTTTTAGAGACCTCACAAAGTCAGCAGCCACTTAGAATGTACTGGGAACAAGTTACAGGAAAATGTCACCAAAGTGCTTATCTCAGCCCAAAAATGCCATTTTGAGCCACGATTTTTTAAGGAAAGTGGGTGTCAGTTTTGTATGAAGGAAGGCATTGGGGCTCATGTATTTTGTGTTGGGCTCCTAAAACCCACTTTTAGAGACCTCACAAAGTCAGCAGCCACTTAGAATGTACTGGGAACAAGTTACAGGAAAATGTCACCAAAGTGCTTATCTCAGTCTAATAATGCTATTTTGACCCAAGATTTTTTTAAGAAAGTGGAAGTCAGTTTTGTCTGAAAGAAGGCATTAGGGCTCATGTATTTTGTGTTGGGCTCCTAAAACCCACTTTTAGAGACCTCACAAAGTCAGCAGCCACTTAGAATGTACTGGGAACAAGTTACAGGAAAATGTCACCAAAGTGCTTATCTCAGCCCAAAAATGCCATTTTGAGCCACGATTTTTTAAGGAAAGTGGGTGTCAGTTTTGTATGAAGGAAGGCATTGGGGCTCATGTATTTTGTGTTGGGCTCCTAAAACCCACTTTTAGAGACCTCACAAAGTCAGCAGCCACTTAGAATGTACTGGGAACAAGTTACAGGAAAATGTCACCAAAGTGCTTATCTCAGCCCAAAAATGCCATTTTGAGCCACGATTTTTTAAGGAAAGTGGGTGTCAGTTTTGTATGAAGGAAGGCATTGGGGCTCATGTATTTTGTGTTGGGCTCCTAAAACCCACTTTTAGAGACCTCACAAAGTCAGCAGCCACTTAGAATGTACTGGGAACAAGTTACAGGAAAATGTCACCAAAGTGCTTATCTCAGTCTAATAATGCTATTTTGACCCAAGATTTTTTTAAGAAAGTGGAAGTCAGTTTTGTCTGAAAGAAGGCATTAGGGCTCATGTATTTTGTGTTGGGCTCCTAAAACCCACTTTTAGAGACCTCACAAAGTCAGCAGCCACTTAGAATGTACTGGGAACAAGTTACAGGAAAATGTCACCAAAGTGCTTATCTCAGCCCAAAAATGCCATTTTGAGCCACGATTTTTTAAGGAAAGTGGGTGTCAGTTTTGTATGAAGGAAGGCATTGGGGCTCATGTATTTTGTGTTGGGCTCCTAAAACCCACTTTTAGAGACCTCACAAAGTCAGCAGCCACTTAGAATGTACTGGGAACAAGTTACAGGAAAATGTCACCAAAGTGCTTATCTCAGTCTAATAATGCTATTTTGACCCAAGATTTTTTTAAGAAAGTGGAAGTCAGTTTTGTCTGAAAGAAGGCATTAGGGCTCATGTATTTTGTGTTGGGCTCCTAAAACCCACTTTTAGAGACCTCACAAAGTCAGCAGCCACTTAGAATGTACTGGGAACAAGTTACAGGAAAATGTCACCAAAGTGCTTATCTCAGCCCAAAAATGCCATTTTGAGCCACGATTTTTTAAGGAAAGTGGGTGTCAGTTTTGTATGAAGGAAGGCATTGGGGCTCATGTATTTTGTGTTGGGCTCCTAAAACCCACTTTTAGAGACCTCACAAAGTCAGCAGCCACTTAGAATGTACTGGGAACAAGTTACAGGAAAATGTCACCAAAGTGCTTATCTCAGTCTAATAATGCTATTTTGACCCAAGATTTTTTTAAGAAAGTGGAAGTCAGTTTTGTCTGAAAGAAGGCATTAGGGCTCATGTATTTTGTGTTGGGCTCCTAAAACCCACTTTTAGAGACCTCACAAAGTCAGCAGCCACTTAGAATGTACTGGGAACAAGTTACAGGAAAATGTCACCAAAGTGCTTATCTCAGCCCAAAAATGCCATTTTGAGCCACGATTTTTTAAGGAAAGTGGGTGTCAGTTTTGTATTAAGGAAGGCATTGGGGCTCATGTATTTTGTGTTGGGCTCCTAAAACCCACTTTTAGAGACCTCACAAAGTCAGCAGCCACTTAGAATGTACTGGGAACAAGTTACAGGAAAATGTCACCAAAGTGCTTATCTCAGTCTAATAATGCTATTTTGACCCAAGATTTTTTTAAGAAAGTGGAAGTCAGTTTTGTCTGAAAGAAGGCATTAGGGCTCATGTATTTTGTGTTGGGCTCCTAAAACCCACTTTTAGAGACCTCACAAAGTCAGCAGCCACTTAGAATGTACTGGGAACAAGTTACAGGAAAATGTCACCAAAGTGCTTATCTCAGCCCAAAAATGCCATTTTGAGCCACGATTTTTTAAGGAAAGTGGGTGTCAGTTTTGTATGAAGGAAGGCATTGGGGCTCATGTATTTTGTGTTGGGCTCCTAAAACCCACTTTTAGAGACCTCACAAAGTCAGCAGCCACTTAGAATGTACTGGGAACAAGTTACAGGAAAATGTCACCAAAGTGCTTATCTCAGCCCAAAAATGCCATTTTGAGCCACGATTTTTTAAGGAAAGTGGGTGTCAGTTTTGTATGAAGGAAGGCATTGGGGCTCATGTATTTTGTGTTGGGCTCCTAAAACCCACTTTTAGAGACCTCACAAAGTCAGCAGCCACTTAGAATGTACTGGGAACAAGTTACAGGAAAATGTCACCAAAGTGCTTATCTCAGTCTAATAATGCTATTTTGACCCAAGATTTTTTTAAGAAAGTGGAAGTCAGTTTTGTCTGAAAGAAGGCATTAGGGCTCATGTATTTTGTGTTGGGCTCCTAAAACCCACTTTTAGAGACCTCACAAAGTCAGCAGCCACTTAGAATGTACTGGGAACAAGTTACAGGAAAATGTCACCAAAGTGCTTATCTCAGCCCAAAAATGCCATTTTGAGCCACGATTTTTTAAGGAAAGTGGGTGTCAGTTTTGTATGAAGGAAGGCATTGGGGCTCATGTATTTTGTGTTGGGCTCCTAAAACCCACTTTTAGAGACCTCACAAAGTCAGCAGCCACTTAGAATGTACTGGGAACAAGTTACAGGAAAATGTCACCAAAGTGCTTATCTCAGTCTAATAATGCTATTTTGACCCAAGATTTTTTTAAGAAAGTGGAAGTCAGTTTTGTCTGAAAGAAGGCATTAGGGCTCATGTATTTTGTGTTGGGCTCCTAAAACCCACTTTTAGAGACCTCACAAAGTCAGCAGCCACTTAGAATGTACTGGGAACAAGTTACAGGAAAATGTCACCAAAGTGCTTATCTCAGCCAAAAATGCCATTTTGAGCCACGATTTTTTAAGGAAAGTGGGTGTCAGTTTTGTATGAAGGAAGGCATTGGGGCTCATGTATTTTGTGTTGGGCTCCTAAAACCCACTTTTAGAGACCTCACAAAGTCAGCAGCCACTTAGAATGTACTGGGAACAAGTTACAGGAAAATGTCACCAAAGTGCTTATCTCAGTCTAATAATGCTATTTTGACCCAAGATTTTTTTAAGAAAGTGGAAGTCAGTTTTGTCTGAAAGAAGGCATTAGGGCTCATGTATTTTGTGTTGGGCTCCTAAAACCCACTTTTAGAGACCTCACAAAGTCAGCAGCCACTTAGAATGTACTGGGAACAAGTTACAGGAAAATGTCACCAAAGTGCTTATCTCAGCCCAAAAATGCCATTTTGAGCCACGATTTTTTAAGGAAAGTGGGTGTCAGTTTTGTATGAAGGAAGGCATTGGGGCTCATGTATTTTGTGTTGGGCTCCTAAAACCCACTTTTAGAGACCTCACAAAGTCAGCAGCCACTTAGAATGTACTGGGAACAAGTTACAGGAAAATGTCACCAAAGTGCTTATCTCAGCCCAAAAATGCCATTTTGAGCCACGATTTTTTAAGGAAAGTGGGTGTCAGTTTTGTATGAAGGAAGGCATTGGGGCTCATGTATTTTGTGTTGGGCTCCTAAAACCCACTTTTAGAGACCTCACAAAGTCAGCAGCCACTTAGAATGTACTGGGAACAAGTTACAGGAAAATGTCACCAAAGTGCTTATCTCAGTCTAATAATGCTATTTTGACCCAAGATTTTTTAAGAAAGTGGGAAGTCAGTTTTGTCTGAAAGAAGGCATTAGGGCTCATGTATTTTGTGTTGGGCTCCTAAAACCCACTTTTAGAGACCTCACAAAGTCAGCAGCCACTTAGAATGTACTGGGAACAAGTTACAGGAAAATGTCACCAAAGTGCTTATCTCAGCCCAAAAATACCATTTTGAGCCACGATTTTTTAAGGAAAGTGGGTGTCAGTTTTGTATGAAGGAAGGCATTGGGGCTCATGTATTTTGTGTTGGCTCCTAAAACCCACTTTTAGAGACCTCACAAAGTCAGCAGCCACTTAGAATGTACTGGGAACAAGTTACAGGAAAATGTCACCAAAGTGCTTATCTCAGTCTAATAATGCTATTTTGACCCAAGATTTTTTTAAGAAAGTGGAAGTCAGTTTTGTCTGAAAGAAGGCATTAGGGCTCATGTATTTTGTGTTGGGCTCCTAAAACCCACTTTTAGAGACCTCACAAAGTCAGCAGCCACTTAGAATGTACTGGGAACAAGTTACAGGAAAATGTCACCAAAGTGCTTATCTCAGCCCAAAAATGCCATTTTGAGCCACGATTTTTTAAGGAAAGTGGGTGTCAGTTTTGTATGAAGGAAGGCATTGGGGCTCATGTATTTTGTGTTGGGCTCCTAAAACCCACTTTTAGAGACCTCACAAAGTCAGCAGCCACTTAGAATGTACTGGGAACAAGTTACAGGAAAATGTCACCAAAGTGCTTATCTCAGCCCAAAAATGCCATTTTGAGCCACGATTTTTTAAGGAAAGTGGGTGTCAGTTTTGTATGAAGGAAGGCATTGGGCTCATGTATTTTGTGTTGGGCTCCTAAAACCCACTTTTAGAGACCTCACAAAGTCAGCAGCCACTTAGAATGTACTGGGAACAAGTTACAGGAAAATGTCACCAAAGTGCTTATCTCAGTCTAATAATGCTATTTTGACCCAAGATTTTTTTAAGAAAGTGGAAGTCAGTTTTGTCTGAAGAAGGCATTAGGGCTCATGTATTTTGTGTTGGGCTCCTAAAACCCACTTTTAGAGACCTCACAAAGTCAGCAGCCACTTAGAATGTACTGGGAACAAGTTACAGGAAAATGTCACCAAAGTGCTTATCTCAGCCCAAAAATGCCATTTTGAGCCACGATTTTTTAAGGAAAGTGGGTGTCAGTTTTGTATGAAGGAAGGCATTGGGGCTCATGTATTTTGTGTTGGGCTCCTAAAACCCACTTTTAGAGACCTCACAAAGTCAGCAGCCACTTAGAATGTACTGGGAACAAGTTACAGGAAAATGTCACCAAAGTGCTTATCTCAGTCTAATAATGCTATTTTGACCCAAGATTTTTTTAAGAAAGTGGAAGTCAGTTTTGTCTGAAAGAAGGCATTAGGGCTCATGTATTTTGTGTTGGGCTCCTAAAACCCACTTTTAGAGACCTCACAAAGTCAGCAGCCACTTAGAATGTACTGGGAACAAGTTACAGGAAAATGTCACCAAAGTGCTTATCTCAGCCCAAAAATGCCATTTTGAGCCACGATTTTTTAAGGAAAGTGGGTGTCAGTTTTGTATGAAGGAAGGCATTGGGGCTCATGTATTTTGTGTTGGGCTCCTAAAACCCACTTTTAGAGACCTCACAAAGTCAGCAGCCACTTAGAATGTACTGGGAACAAGTTACAGGAAAATGTCACCAAAGTGCTTATCTCAGTCTAATAATGCTATTTTGACCCAAGATTTTTTTAAGAAAGTGGAAGTCAGTTTTGTCTGAAAGAAGGCATTAGGGCTCATGTATTTTGTGTTGGGCTCCTAAAACCCACTTTTAGAGACCTCACAAAGTCAGCAGCCACTTAGAATGTACTGGGAACAAGTTACAGGAAAATGTCACCAAAGTGCTTATCTCAGCCCAAAAATGCCATTTTGAGCCACGATTTTTTAAGGAAAGTGGGTGTCAGTTTTGTATGAAGGAAGGCATTGGGGCTCATGTATTTTGTGTTGGGCTCCTAAAACCCACTTTTAGAGACCTCACAAAGTCAGCAGCCACTTAGAATGTACTGGGAACAAGTTACAGGAAAATGTCACCAAAGTGCTTATCTCAGTCTAATAATGCTATTTTGACCCAAGATTTTTTTAAGAAAGTGGAAGTCAGTTTTGTCTGAAAGAAGGCATTAGGGCTCATGTATTTTGTGTTGGGCTCCTAAAACCCACTTTTAGAGACCTCACAAAGTCAGCAGCCACTTAGAATGTACTGGGAACAAGTTACAGGAAAATGTCACCAAAGTGCTTATCTCAGCCCAAAAATGCCATTTTGAGCCACGATTTTTTAAGGAAAGTGGGTGTCAGTTTTGTATGAAGGAAGGCATTGGGGCTCATGTATTTTGTGTTGGGCTCCTAAAACCCACTTTTAGAGACCTCACAAAGTCAGCAGCCACTTAGAATGTACTGGGAACAAGTTACAGGAAAATGTCACCAAAGTGCTTATCTCAGTCTAATAATGCTATTTTGACCCAAGATTTTTTTAAGAAAGTGGAAGTCAGTTTTGTCTGAAAGAAGGCATTAGGGCTCATGTATTTTGTGTTGGGCTCCTAAAACCCACTTTTAGAGACCTCACAAAGTCAGCAGCCACTTAGAATGTACTGGGAACAAGTTACAGGAAAATGTCACCAAAGTGCTTATCTCAGCCCAAAAATGCCATTTTGAGCCACGATTTTTTAAGGAAAGTGGGTGTCAGTTTTGTATGAAGGAAGGCATTGGGGCTCATGTATTTTGTGTTGGGCTCCTAAAACCCACTTTTAGAGACCTCACAAAGTCAGCAGCCACTTAGAATGTACTGGGAACAAGTTACAGGAAAATGTCACCAAAGTGCTTATCTCAGTCTAATAATGCTATTTTGACCCAAGATTTTTTAAGAAAGTGGAAGTCAGTTTTGTCTGAAAGAAGGCATTAGGGCTCATGTATTTTGTGTTGGGCTCCTAAAACCCACTTTTAGAGACCTCACAAAGTCAGCAGCCACTTAGAATGTACTGGGAACAAGTTACAGGAAAATGTCACCAAAGTGCTTATCTCAGCCCAAAAATGCCATTTTGAGCCACGATTTTTTAAGGAAAGTGGGTGTCAGTTTTGTATGAAGGAAGGCATTGGGGCTCATGTATTTTGTGTTGGGCTCCTAAAACCCACTTTTAGAGACCTCACAAAGTCAGCAGCCACTTAGAATGTACTGGGAACAAGTTACAGGAAAATGTCACCAAAGTGCTTATCTCAGCCCAAAAATGCCATTTTGAGCCACGATTTTTTTAAGGAAAGTGGGTGTCAGTTTTGTATGAAGGAAGGCATTGGGGCTCATGTATTTTGTGTTGGGCTCCTAAAACCCACTTTTAGAGACCTCACAAAGTCAGCAGCCACTTAGAATGTACTGGGAACAAGTTACAGGAAAATGTCACCAAAGTGCTTATCTCAGTCTAATAATGCTATTTTGACCCAAGATTTTTTTAAGAAAGTGGAAGTCAGTTTTGTCTGAAAGAAGGCATTAGGGCTCATGTATTTTGTGTTGGGCTCCTAAAACCCACTTTTAGAGACCTCACAAAGTCAGCAGCCACTTAGAATGTACTGGGAACAAGTTACAGGAAAATGTCACCAAAGTGCTTATCTCAGCCCAAAAATAGCCATTTTGAGCCACGATTTTTTAAGGAAAGTGGGTGTCAGTTTTGTATGAAGGAAGGCATTGGGGCTCATGTATTTTGTGTTGGGCTCCTAAAACCCACTTTTAGAGACCTCACAAAGTCAGCAGCCACTTAGAATGTACTGGGAACAAGTTACAGGAAAATGTCACCAAAGTGCTTATCTCAGTCTAATAATGCTATTTTGACCCAAGATTTTTTTAAGAAAGTGGAAGTCAGTTTTGTCTGAAAGAAGGCATTAGGGCTCATGTATTTTGTGTTGGGCTCCTAAAACCCACTTTTAGAGACCTCACAAAGTCAGCAGCCACTTAGAATGTACTGGGAACAAGTTACAGGAAAATGTCACCAAAGTGCTTATCTCAGCCCAAAAATGCCATTTTGAGCCACGATTTTTTAAGGAAAGTGGGTGTCAGTTTTGTATGAAGGAAGGCATTGGGGCTCATGTATTTTGTGTTGGGCTCCTAAAACCCACTTTTAGAGACCTCACAAAGTCAGCAGCCACTTAGAATGTACTGGGAACAAGTTACAGGAAAATGTCACCAAAGTGCTTATCTCAGTCTAATAATGCTATTTTGACCCAAGATTTTTTTAAGAAAGTGGAAGTCAGTTTTGTCTGAAAGAAGGCATTAGGGCTCATGTATTTTGTGTTGGGCTCCTAAAACCCACTTTTAGAGACCTCACAAAGTCAGCAGCCACTTAGAATGTACTGGGAACAAGTTACAGGAAAATGTCACCAAAGTGCTTATCTCAGCCCAAAAATGCCATTTTGAGCCACGATTTTTTAAGGAAAGTGGGTGTCAGTTTTGTATGAAGGAAGGCATTGGGGCTCATGTATTTTGTGTTGGGCTCCTAAAACCCACTTTTAGAGACCTCACAAAGTCAGCAGCCACTTAGAATGTACTGGGAACAAGTTACAGGAAAATGTCACCAAAGTGCTTATCTCAGTCTAATAATGCTATTTTGACCCAAGATTTTTTTAAGAAAGTGGAAGTCAGTTTTGTCTGAAAGAAGGCATTAGGGCTCATGTATTTTGTGTTGGGCTCCTAAAACCCACTTTTAGAGACCTCACAAAGTCAGCAGCCACTTAGAATGTACTGGGAACAAGTTACAGGAAAATGTCACCAAAGTGCTTATCTCAGCCCAAAAATGCCATTTTGAGCCACGATTTTTTAAGGAAAGTGGGTGTCAGTTTTGTATGAAGGAAGGCATTGGGGCTCATGTATTTTGTGTTGGGCTCCTAAAACCCACTTTTAGAGACCTCACAAAGTCAGCAGCCACTTAGAATGTACTGGGAACAAGTTACAGGAAAATGTCACCAAAGTGCTTATCTCAGTCTAATAATGCTATTTTGACCCAAGATTTTTTTAAGAAAGTGGAAGTCAGTTTTGTCTGAAAGAAGGCATTAGGGCTCATGTATTTTGTGTTGGGCTCCTAAAACCCACTTTTAGAGACCTCACAAAGTCAGCAGCCACTTAGAATGTACTGGGAACAAGTTACAGGAAAATGTCACCAAAGTGCTTATCTCAGCCCAAAAATGCCATTTTGAGCCACGATTTTTTAAGGAAAGTGGGTGTCAGTTTTGTATGAAGGAAGGCATTGGGGCTCATGTATTTTGTGTTGGGCTCCTAAAACCCACTTTTAGAGACCTCACAAAGTCAGCAGCCACTTAGAATGTACTGGGAACAAGTTACAGGAAAATGTCACCAAAGTGCTTATCTCAGTCTAATAATGCTATTTTGACCCAAGATTTTTTTAAGAAAGTGGAAGTCAGTTTTGTCTGAAAGAAGGCATTAGGGCTCATGTATTTTGTGTTGGGCTCCTAAAACCCACTTTTAGAGACCTCACAAAGTCAGCAGCCACTTAGAATGTACTGGGAACAAGTTACAGGAAAATGTCACCAAAGTGCTTATCTCAGCCCAAAAATGCCATTTTGAGCCACGATTTTTTAAGGAAAGTGGGTGTCAGTTTTGTATGAAGGAAGGCATTGGGGCTCATGTATTTTGTGTTGGGCTCCTAAAACCCACTTTTAGAGACCTCACAAAGTCAGCAGCCACTTAGAATGTACTGGGAACAAGTTACAGGAAAATGTCACCAAAGTGCTTATCTCAGTCTAATAATGCTATTTTGACCCAAGATTTTTTTAAGAAAGTGGAAGTCAGTTTTGTCTGAAAGAAGGCATTAGGGCTCATGTATTTTGTGTTGGGCTCCCTAAAACCCACTTTTAGAGACCCTCACAAAGTCAGCAGCCACTTAGAATGTACTGGGAACAAGTTACAGGGAAAATGTCACCAAAGTGCTTATCTCAGCCCAAAAATGCCATTTTGAGCCACGATTTTTTAAGGAAAGTGGGTGTCAGTTTTGTATGAAGGAAGGCATTGGGGCTCATGTATTTTGTGTTGGGCTCCTAAAACCCACTTTTAGAGACCTCACAAAGTCAGCAGCCACTTAGAATGTACTGGGAACAAGTTACAGGAAAATGTCACCAAAGTGCTTATCTCAGTCTAATAATGCTATTTTGACCCAAGATTTTTTTAAGAAAGTGGAAGTCAGTTTTGTCTGAAAGAAGGCATTAGGGCTCATGTATTTTGTGTTGGGCTCCTAAAACCCACTTTTAGAGACCTCACAAAGTCAGCAGCCACTTAGAATGTACTGGGAACAAGTTACAGGAAAATGTCACCAAAGTGCTTATCTCAGCCCAAAAATGCCATTTTGAGCCACGATTTTTTAAGGAAAGTGGGGTGTCAGTTTTGTATGAAGGAAGGCATTGGGGCTCATGTATTTTGTGTTGGGCTCCTAAAACCCACTTTTAGAGACCTCACAAAGTCAGCAGCCACTTAGAATGTACTGGGAACAAGTTACAGGAAAATGTCACCAAAGTGCTTATCTCAGTCTAATAATGCTATTTTGACCCCAAGATTTTTTTAAGAAAGTGGAAGTCAGTTTTGTCTGAAAGAAGGCATTAGGGCTCATGTTATTTTGTGTTGGGCTCCCTAAACCCACTTTTAGAGACCTCACAAAGTCAGCAGCCACTTAGAATGTACTGGGAACAAGTTACAGGGAAAATGTCACCAAAGTGCTTATCTCAGCCCAAAAATGCCATTTTGAGCCACGATTTTTTAAGGAAAGTGGGTGTCAGTTTTGTATGAAGGAAGGCATTGGGGGCTCATGTATTTTGTGTTGGGCTCCTAAAACCCACTTTTAGAGACCTCACAAAGTCAGCAGCCCACTTAGAATGTACTGGGAACAAGTTACAGGAAAATGTCACCAAAGTGCTTATCTCAGTCTAATAATGCTATTTTGACCCAAGATTTTTTTAAGAAAGTGGAAGTCAGTTTTGTCTGAAAGAAGGCATTAGGGCTCATGTATTTTGTGTTGGGCTCCTAAAACCCACTTTAGAGACCTCACAAAGTCAGCAGCCACTTAGAATGTACTGGAACAAGTTACAGGAAAATGTCACCAAAGTGCTTATCTCAGCCCAAAAATGCCATTTTGAGCCACGATTTTTAAGGAAAGTGGGGTGTCAGTTTTGTATGAAGGAAGGCATTGGGGCTCATGTATTTTGTGTTGGGCTCCTAAAACCCACTTTTAGAGACCATCACAAAGTCAGCAGCCACTTAGAATGTACTGGGAACAAGTGTACAGGAAAATTTCACCAAAGTGCTTATCTCAGTCTAATAATGCTATTTTGACCCAAGATTTTTTTAAGAAAGTGGAAGTCAGTTTTGTCTGAAAGAAGGCATTAGGGCTCATGTATTTTGTGTTGGGCTCCTAAAACCCACTTTTAGAGACCTCACAAAGTCAGCAGCCACTTAGAATGTACTGGGAACAAGTTACAGGAAAATGTCACCAAAGTGCTTATCTCAGCCAAAAATGCCATTTTGAGCCACGATTTTTTAAGGAAAGTGGGTGTCAGTTTTGTATGAAGGAAGGCATTGGGGCTCATGTATTTTGTGTTGGGCTCCTAAAACCCACTTTTAGAGACCTCACAAAGTCAGCAGCCACTTAGAATGTACTGGGAACAAGTTACAGGAAAATGTCACCAAAGTGCTTATCTCAGTCTAATAATGCTATTTTGACCCAAGATTTTTTTAAGAAAGTGGAAGTCAGTTTTGTCTGAAAGAAGGCATTAGGGCTCATGTATTTTGTGTTGGGCTCCTAAAACCCACTTTTAGAGACCTCACAAAGTCAGCAGCCACTTAGAATGTACTGGGAACAAGTTACAGGAAAATGTCACCAAAGTGCTTATCTCAGCCCAAAAATGCCATTTTGAGCCACGATTTTTTAAGGAAAGTGGGGTGTCAGTTTTGTATGAAGGAAGGCATTGGGGCTCATGTATTTTGTGTTGGGCTCCTAAAACCCACTTTTAGAGACCTCACAAAGTCAGCAGCCACTTAGAATGTACTGGAACAAGTTACAGGAAAATGTCACCAAAGTGCTTATCTCAGTCTAATAATGCTATTTTGACCCAAGATTTTTTTAAGAAAGTGGAAGTCAGTTTTTGTCTGAAAGAAGGCATTAGGGCTCATGTATTTTGTGTTGGGCTCCTAAAACCCACTTTTAGAGACCTCACAAAGTCAGCAGCCACTTAGAATGTACTGGGAACAAGTTACCGGAAAATGTCACCAAAGTGCTTATCTCAGCCCAAAAATGCCATTTTGAGCCACGATTTTTTTAAGGAAAGTGGGTGTCAGTTTTGTATGAAGGAAGGCATTGGGGCTCATGTATTTTGTGTTGGGCTCCTAAAAACCCACTTTTAGAGACCTCACAAAGTCAGCAGCCACTTAGAATGTACTGGGAACAAGTTACAGGAAATGTCACCAAAGTGCTTATCTCAGTCTAATAATGCTATTTTGACCCAAGATTTTTTTAAGAAAGTGGAAGTCAGTTTTGTCTGAAAGAAGGCATTAGGGCTCATGTATTTTGGTTGGGCTCCTAAAACCCACTTTTAGAGACCTCACAAAGTCAGCAGCCACTTAGAATGTACTGGGAACAAGTTACAGGAAAATGTCACCAAAGTGCTTATCTCAGTCTAATAATGCTATTTTGACCCAAGATTTTTTTAAGAAAGTGGAAGTCAGTTTTGTCTGAAAGAAGGCATTAGGGCTCATGTATTTTGTGTTGGGCTCCTAAAACCCACTTTTAGAGACCTCACAAAGTCAGCAGCCACTTAGAATGTACTGGGAACAAGTTACAGGAAATGTCACCAAAGTGCTTATCTCAGCCCAAAAATGCCATTTTGAGCCACGATTTTTTTAAGGAAAGTGGGGTGTCAGTTTTGTATGAAGGAAGGCATTGGGGCTCATGTATTTTGTGTTGGGCTCCTAAAACCCACTTTTAGAGACCTCACAAAGTCAGCAGCCACTTAGAATGTACTGGGAACAAGTTACAGGAAAATGTCACCAAAGTGCTTATCTCAGTCTAATAATGCTATTTTGACCCAAGATTTTTTTAAGAAAGTGGAAGTCAGTTTTGTCTGAAAGAAGGCATTAGGGCTCATGTATTTTGTGTTGGGGCTCCTAAAACCCACTTTTAGAGACCTCACAAAGTCAGCAGCCACTTAGAATGTACTGGGAACAAGTTACAGGAAAATGTCACCAAAGTGCTTATCTCAGCCCCAAAAATGCCATTTTGAGCCACGATTTTTTAAGGAAAGGTGGGTGTCAGTTTTGTATGAAGGAAGGCATTGGGGCTCATGTATTTTGTGTTGGGCTCCTAAAACCCACTTTTAGAGACCTCACAAAGTCAGCAGCCACTTAGAATGTACTGGGAACAAGTTACAGGAAAATGTCACCAAAGTGCTTATCTCAGTCTAATAATGCTATTTTGACCCAAGATTTTCTTAAGAAAGTGGAAGTCAGTTTGTCTGAAAGGAAGGCATTAGGGCTCATGTATTTTGTGTTGGGCTCCTAAAACCCACTTTTAGAGACCTCACAAAGTCAGCAGCCACTTAGAATGTACTGGGAAACAAGTTTACAGGAAAATGTCACCAAAGTGCTTATCTCAGTCTAATAATGCTATTTTGACCCAAGATTTTTTTAAGAAAGTGGAAGTCAGTTTTGTCTGAAAGAAGGCATTAGGGCTCATGTATTTTGTGTTGGGCTCCTAAAACCCACTTTTAGAGACCTCACAAAGTCAGCAGCCACTTAGAATGTACTGGGAACAAGTTACAGGAAAATGTCACCAAAGTGCTTATCTCAGCCCAAAAATGCCATTTTGAGCCACGATTTTTTAAGGAAAGTGGGTGTCATTTTTGTATGAAGGAAGGCATTGGGGCTCATGTATTTTGTGTTGGGCTCCTAAAACCCCACTTTTAGAGACCTCACAAAGTCAGCAGCCACTTAGAATGTACTGGGAACAAGTTACAGGAAATGTCACCAAAGTGCTTATCTCAGTCTAATAATGCTATTTTGACCCAAGATTTTTTTAAGAAAGTGGAAGTCAGTTTTGTCCTGAAAGAAGGCATTAGGGCTCATGTATTTTGTGTTGGGCTCCTAAAACCCACTTTTAGAGACCTCACAAAGTCAGCAGCCCACTTAGAATGTACTGGGAACAAGTTACAGGAAAATGTCACCAAAGTGCTTATCTCAGCCCAAAAATGCCATTTTGAGCCACGATTTTTTAAGGAAAGTGGGTGTCAGTTTTGTATGAAGGAAGGCATTGGGGCTCATGTATTTTGTGTTGGGCTCCTAAAACCCACTTTTAGAGACCTCACAAAGTCAGCAGCCACTTAGAATGTACTGGGAACAAGTTACAGGAAAATGTTCACCAAAGTGCTTATCTCAGTCTAATTAATGCTATTTTGACCCAAGATATTTATTTTTAAGAAAAGTGGAAGTCAGTTTTGTCTGAAAGAAGGCATTAGGGCTCATGTATTTTGTGTTGGGCTCCTAAAACCCACTTTTAGAGACCTCACAAAGTCAGCAGCCACTTAGAATGTACTGGGAACAAGTTACAGGAAAATGTCACCAAAGTGCTTATCTCAGCCCAAAAATGCCATTTTGAGCCACGATTTTTTAAGGAAAGTGTGGTGTCAGTTTTGTATGAAGGAAGGCATTGGGGCTCATGTATTTTGTGTTGGGCTCCTAAAACCACACTTTTAGAGACCTCACAAAGTCAGCAGCCACTTAGAATGTACTGGGAACAAGTTACAGGAAAATGTCACCAAAGTGCTTATCTCAGTCTAATAATGCTATTTTGACCAAGATTTTTTTAAGAAAGTGGAAGTCAGTTTTGTCTGAAAAGAAGGCATTAGGGCTCATGTATTTTGTGTTGGGCTCCTAAAACCCACTTTTAGAGACCTCACAAAGTCAGCAGCCACTTAGAATGTACTGGGAACAAGTTACAGGAAAATGTCACCAAAGTGCTTATCTCAGCCCAAAAATGCCATTTTGAGCCACGATTTTTTAAGGAAAGTGGGTGTCAGTTTTGTATGAAGGAAGGCATTGGGGGCTCATGTATTTTGTGTTGGGCTCCTAAACCCCACTTTTAGAGACCTCACAAAGTCAGCAGCCACTTAGAATGTACTGGAACAAGTTACAGGAAAATGTCACCAAAGTGCTTATCTCAGCCCAAAAATGCCATTTTTGAGCCACGATTTTTTTAAGGAAAGTGGGTGTCAGTTTTGTATGAAGGAAGGCATTGGGGCTCATGTATTTTGTGTTGGGCTCCTAAAACCCACTTTTAGAGACCTCACAAAGTCAGCAGCCACTTAGAATGTACTGGGAACAAGTTACAGGAAAATGTCACCAAAGTGCTTATCTCAGTCTAATAATGCTATTTTGACCCAAGATTTTTTTAAGAAAGTGGAAGTCAGTTTTGTCTGAAAGAAGGCATTAGGGCTCATGTATTTTGTGTTGGGCTCCTAAAACCCACTTTTAGAGGACCTCACAAAGTCAGCAGCCACTTAGAATGTACTGGGAACAAGTTACAGGAAAATGTCACCAAAGTGCTTATCTCAGCCCAAAAATGCCATTTTGAGCCACGATTTTTTAAGGAAAGTGGGTGTCAGTTTTGTATGAAGGAAGGCCATTGGGGCTCATGTATTTTGTGTTGGGCTCCTAAAACCCACTTTTAGAGACCTCACAAAGTCAGCAGCCACTTAGAATGTACTGGGAACAAGTTACAGGAAAATGTCACCAAAGTGCTTATCTCAGTCTAATAATGCTATTTTGACCCAAGATTTTTTTAAGAAAGTGGAAGTCAGTTTTGTCTGAAAGAAGGCATTAGGGCTCATGTATTTTGTGTTGGGCTCCTAAAACCCACTTTTAGAGACCTCACAAAGTCAGCAGCCACTTAGAATGTACTGGGAACAAGTTACAGGAAAATGTCACCAAAGTGCTTATCTCAGCCCAAAATGCCATTTTGAGCCACGATTTTTTTAAGGAAAGTGGGGTGTCAGTTTTGTATGAAGGAAGGCATTGGGGCTCATGTATTTTGTGTTGGGCTCCTAAAACCCACTTTTAGAGGACCTCACAAAGTCAGCAGCCACTTAGAATGTACTGGGAACAAGTTACAGGAAAATGTCACCAAAGTGCTTATCTCAGTCTAATAATGCTATTTTGACCCAAGATTTTTTTAAGAAAGTGGAAGTCAGTTTTGTCTGAAAGAAGGCATTAGGGCTCATGTATTTTGTGTTGGGCTCCTAAAACCCAATTTTACAGACCTCACAAAGTCAGCAGCCACTTAAAATGTACTGGGAACATGTTACAGGAAAATGTCACCAAAGTGCTTATCTCAGCCCAAAAATGCTATTTTGAACCAAGATTTTTTAAGAAAGTGGGTGTCAGTTCTGTCTGAAGGAAGGGCATTAGGGCTCATGTATTTTGTGTATGGGCTCCTTAAAACCCACTTTTAGAGACCTCACAAAGTCAGCAGCCACTTAGAATGTACTGGGAACAAGTTACAGGAAAATGTCACCAAAGTGCTTATCTCAGCCCAAAAATGCCATTTTGAGCCACGATTTTTTAAGGAAAGTGGGTGTCAGTTTTGTATGAAGGGAAGGCATAGGGGCTCATGTATTTTGTGTTGGGCTCCT